>NC_085019.1:2731830-2736830 GCF_963692335.1 Osmerus eperlanus
TTGGGATTGCAATATAATGACTTAGGATCTCAATATAATGATTAATGATATAACTATAATGACTCGGGATCTCAGTATAATAATTTAGGATCGTCAATATAGTGAAATAGGATCTAAATATAATGATTAAGGATCAAAATGATTGTGCCGTTGCCATAGAGATAAATGTGTGGAGCACAGTGGAGCACCGTGGAGCAAACAGTGGGACTGCATCAGAGGAAGGAGCAGTAGTCTGGCCTTGTTAACATACCACATTAAATATTGTAGATATGTGTGCATTCTCCCTCTCACAATCTCCACAGCTCTCCACTGTAACACTATGGCTTGTCGTGTTCAGAAATAGGCTTTTTAAACAACGTCTCTCCTACAGAAAGTGTATTTTAGCATCTGCAGCTGAGAATGTGTCATGCATTGATTAATTATGTTTCAGGGAGGCCAGGGAGGCCTGGCCACCATTAGAGAGCCCTTAATCATGTCAGCTGATCTCAGCACAGTGGCGGCTGACATTGAACCACTTTGATTATTTGATTACACGCAAATAATCAGGTTGTGCCAAAAGCTGGTCTAATTAGTACATCAAGCCGCATGAGCTGAGAAGGGGATGATGACGGTTATTGACTGACGAGGAGCACCTGTCTGAATAGATGAATAGATGCTGTTTAGAAGTCTCTAGAAGTCTCTCCCAGGGCTGATTTCTGGGAGCCGTTAGACAGGTTACCGGTTCGAATCCCGGTCGTGCAAAATGACGTTGTGTCCTTGGGCAAGGCACTTTACCCTACTTGCCTCGGGGGGAATGTCCCTGCACTTACTGTAAGTCGCTCTGGATAAGAGCGTCTGCTAAATGACTAAATGTAAATGTAAAAAGAAGGACACAGTGGTTTTTGGTGAATAATGTCTGTATACTGCTTGATAGAGTTAAATCAGTGGTCCTCCTATTTTGTAAGTCTGAACGTTTGTATTATTCTAAACTAGGAATACATCAGACAAACGACAAACTAATATCTCTTTCTGGTAGATGGTCCTTGTGTCCAAGTATTTCTGGGCTAACAAGTATGTAGGAGCCAGATTCTGACTGGCGGGATATTCATTACTTTGATCCAAAAACAAAACAAAAAACTGTCATTTTGGCAGGGGAAACCACGTTTCCCACAATGCATCGTGTTGACAGAGACTGGAGATTGGGAGCAGAGCGCGATGGGAGATGGATGCTGGAATAGGCTGCATGTGTTGTGGGCAGATGGGCTCTCCTGCTGTCCCCGTCCTCTCATTTGCCACGCTGTCTCCGGAGCCACAGGCAGGGAGGCCACATTTGGAGATTTGTGTTCACAGAGCCTGTTGTTGTGGGAAGTCACAGCCAAAGCATGTGGATCTGTGAATGCACTCCTCTCTGCCCCATCGGATCTCTGTGTCCTCTACCCAACTGCCTGCTGGAAACCAAGACCCGGCTGCAATCAGACCTCCCGAGTCCTGAAAATACCTCCGGGACAAGACAGCAAAGAGGGGGCTTGTTTCCAAAATGTGCACAGTATCATCTTGAGTTTGCCAGCGTACTACTTGTACTGGCTGTGTGTACTTGAATGTCAGTCTCAGACGGCAGTGCTTACCTGCTTCTCTGCTCACCTGTGGCCTGTGTGCTGTGTGTTGTAGCTGACTTACCTGCCACCCCCGTGGGGGGAGTGTGAGTCCAGGGCCCTGGACTCTGGCTTCTTCCAGGTGTACAGTGTGACAGCCTGCAGGATTGACTGCGAGACTCTCTACATCATAGAGAACTGCAACTGCAGGATGGTACACATGCCTGGTAAGCACACACACACACACACACCTCTGAAGCCTTGAGGCTTTTGGAGCATTATTATGACAAATGCAATATGTCAACCGTTTTAAATGTTATTAAAAAAAATATTTCCAAAAGTATTTTGACCCAGACAATAGAACTTGGGTGTATTTAAAGTAAAGTAAATTGGAACGAATCTGTATGTTCAGTTTGTTTGGGAATTTAAATGTAAATAATCTATAAGGGTGTCCATGTGTTTTGTTTTGCTGCAGTTTTCTAAAGTGGAAAATCACGAATAGGCTCTGAATAAAACAATTTATTACAACTTTTTCTCAATCACTGTTCTCTCTGTCTCTCTCTTCTCTCTCTCTCTCTCTCTCTCTCTCTCTCTCTCTCTCTCTCTCTCTCTCTCTCTCTCTCTCTCTCTCTCTCTCTCTCTCTCTCTCTCCTAGCTGTGCCAATATAGATTCCAACCAACAATGAATAGTTTGCTTCTCCTTGACCGTCTAGAATAACCAGAGCTGTTTGTTGGGGGGGGGGGGGGGTGTAAGCAATTTAGAGGTAGTTCATTTTGACCCGATTTCTTTTGAAGACAAGCTAAATTGAAAATCTCCTTGTGTCTCCGCATAGGCGATGCTGCATTCTGCACTCCTGAGCAGTATAAAGACTGTGCTGAGCCTGCCCTTGGTAAGTCTAAATGCTCAGAAGCATAAGCACACAGACACACTCATACACAGTGCCTACACACACACCCATAAGGACGTCTATAAACACATAGCACAAAAAGATGATTGGTCACTTGAAGTATGGATACTGTAGCTGTGATTCTCCTTTTAAAAGTCTTTCACATACACTCTCTTTGCCTCAGTGGAGAATAACAGAGGGTTTGAAGCATGAGAAGCCTTCGCTTCAGGCTGCCCCTCACCACATCCAGGCTGTGGAATAAAAGACATTACTCTGAATCATTCGTGTTTTCAAACTAAAAACGAATTTCAGTTCCCACCTTTGCTGTATGGAGTTTCAAATTAACTTAGCTTCGCCACACACTGGAGGGACTCATGAAATGTCCAGTCATCTCAATTATCTTCACTGAAAGATGCTTATGCGCTTTGTGAGATGGAAGTGATCGCCGACATTGGGCCGACATTATTGCCAGAAATGTGTCTCTCTCCTACACATTTGAGCTGCAGGGCGCAGGCCCTGGCAGTGTGCATGCCGGCTCGCTCTCCCGCTCTGTAATTAGACATTGTGGCTCTAACAAGAATCTGAAGCTAAGTAGTAATGAGGAGCTGGAGATAGAGCTGTATTTCAGTCCAGTCCAGCTCTGGCTCTGAGTTTGGTTCAAAATGGTTGAACTACCATTAACACACACACACACACACTTTGAACCTTCGGTACACATTCTGGTTGGAGCCAGATTGTTACACCCACCAGTAAAGGTTTTCACTCATTTCCAAGAGATGTCAGTCATGGTGTTTGGGGAGAGTGTTGCGTATGTGGAGCTCTCTGTTGTTTTAATGGGGGACAGCAGAATTTGTTTCTCTACATCGAGGTTTGGGATTTTGAAGGCGGCTTGCCCTCTGCAGCTAATTGCACAGGCAGTTATTTTGCCTTCTGTTTCATGGCCATGGAGCCCTGGAAATATGGTAATGTTCATAAATAACAATTATAACCCCTGGTATAATTGTTTTGTGGACGTGATTGTCAAACTGTAACTAGCTTATTATATCCAAAGCTGAAGGCTGAGTTTCTGAAAGTGTTTAAACATTAATGTGCTATCCTTATAATTACATGAAAAGAACAAAAATGAAGTGAAGATGAGAGAGACACAGGAGAGCGAGAAAGGGAGAGACACAGCGAGAAAATTAAACCAGGCTAATGAATGCACAGTGCTACCCAACTCCAATAACCCCTTATTTGAATGGAAATAAGAGGCGACCGAGATGCCATATTGAATTTCCTTTTGCAATTACGTGACAGCTGAACCCTGCAGGACATCAGTATGTCTGGCAGGTACCCAGCTCTGAGGTTCCTGGCCATCCAGCAGAATGAAGACACTGTGAAAGAAAGGGGTTTTGGTCATATTTTCCCTCTATTTTCTGAGAGATTGTTCGTAAGCAGGAAAGGGGATGTCAGGAGGACTGGGTTTGGTGCTGCTCAGACCAGTTAGTTTCGAACATCATTGGAAACTTCACAGTTGAGTGTATGTTAGAAAACGCTTTATCAGACAAGTTAGTCAGGCTTGCCATCATCCACCTGTGTGGTCTGAAGGAAGTGGATTTCCACTTTTGCCGTCTCCTATCTGAGGCTCTCTCCTAGTCCGAGTCTAGTCTGTCTAGGGACAACATGTTTAAAACACAGCAGCCAGTCTCTCAGTGCCAGGGTTGTGGGGGAGGCATCTGCGATGGCAGTCATGTGATGTTCCTGTTGGACTGTATTCACTCCCTACCATGATGTTGACATCAACAATAGCCTGGGCTTTTCATGAGGGAGCATAGTTTGGTACACATGGTTTAAGGCCGAGTGCAGCGTGGTCCAGGACGTGTGGGTGAACCCTGGCTTGTGCTCGGAATGAGAAAAGATGGCAACCCTGTTTCCCCCCAGCTGTCATAAACAATAGGAGTTCAACACTCTATACTTACGCGGTTGTCATGGACAACGTCTCTGCTCATCCATTCCGGCTGACAAGATTTGCCCTTCTGCCCCCCCCCCCCCCCCCCCCCCCCGCCTGGCCTCCCTCTTCCCTTCCCCTCTATCGCCCCTTCCCTGCCTCCCCGTAGCTAAGCTGTCCATGCTGGAGAGCAGTAATTGCATCTGCAGGGCACCATGCAACATGACTCGCTACAACAAGGAGCTGTCCATGGTGAAGATCCCCAGCAAGACCTCAGCACGCTACCTGGAAAAGAAGTTCAACAGGTCGGAGAAATACATCACGTGAGTGACACTCTGCTCCAGCCCAACCGGTCCTCATCACACGCCCACGAGGCCTTGCGACTCTTGAGAACAGTGTGCAGGTACCGTAAAGAGGATTTGAACACGCCCACGTGTAGATAGATCACAGTCCAGATGGTTTGCCAGACAAATGCTCAATACATAGCAGCGGTACCCTTTGAAGGAAATTAAGTTATTCATTATTCGAATAACCACCTCAAGAGACAGAGTATAATGTCACTGAGAAAAGCTTGGTTAACAGATTGAGTATGCCTACGTTGTCTCACAGGTTGCT